>NC_138552.1:284447548-284492548 GCF_964273705.1 Natrix helvetica | reverse complement strand
GTTCTGTAGAAGGCTAACCCTACCTTTGGTATGTAGAGTAGATTAGTTCAGGCTTTTTAATGGCTCATTGACAAAGGTGGGGGCTATTAAGAGTGAGCCTGTTTCCTGCCTAAAAACATGTTTCTCCATTTTTTTATCCAGGGAAAATATAATATTCTGCCTTTTCATTATTTCCCAGGATATTTCATTTTTCTAGGAGAGGGGTGGGTGCTAACTTCCTATACCTTAGAACAGTGGTGTCCAATCTTGGCAGCTTTAAGACTTGTGGACTTCAAATCCCAGAATTCCCCAGCCAGCATGAGTTTTACCCCCCTGGTATAGGGTTTCCTGCCTGAGCAGGAGGTAGAAGACCTCCAAGCAGTGGTGGGATTCAGCCAGTTCGCACCACTTTGGGAGAACTGGTTGTTAGGTTTATGAGCAGTTTGGTGAACTGGTTGTTGGAAGAAATCAATAGGGCAGAGAACTGGTTTTTAAATTATTTGAATCTCAATACCGCCTCCAAGGTCCCTTCCAACACTTTTATTCTGTTATTCTGACTAATTTGAAGAAGAGGTCAGCCCCAAGATCAAGAGTTGATCTTCTCTTAAGTAGATTCTTTGAAGCTCTTTTGTGTTTTGGCCCAAGTAAGGCTTCCACCAGCAGGGGAAAACAAGGGAATAAATTCTTCTCCTTCCATTTTGGAAAATTCAATGTAAAGTAAGCCTGCACAGTGAACAGGAGCTCTTTTATTACCAATGCAAATGAGCTACCTAGGCTGGTATGCTGATCATTAAAACTGTATCACACAGGGAGGAGAATAGTATCACAATTGAACGAATTAAGAATTACCTTTTGCAGGAATGTTTTGAGATGCACTGACAAAAAAAAATACGCTGCCAAAAAAAAGCCAACGCAGTCCTAGGCCGCATTTGCAGAGGGATAGAATTAAGATCACACAAAGCGTTAATACCACTTTATAAGCAGGGGTGAAATGCTACCGGTTCGGACCGGTTCGTCTGAACTGGTAGTGAAAAAATGCTACCGGTTCAGGTGAACAGGTAGCTCCAACAATCAGCTGTGCAACAATCAGCTGTGCTGCACAATTTATATTCACTAGAAAGCAGAAAATCCTGCTTCCTAGAGAACCAAATTGCTTGCCACAGCTGTTCCCCCCCCTTGCTGTTCTACTTACCTTAATCCTCCTTTTTCAGTGATGTTAGATTCGGGCAACGAGAGAACAGACTTCAGACGATAGTGACAAACAGCTCTTATTTATTATGTAGTAGTGATCCAGCTTGCTATGGGGTCGTGCAGGTCCCCTTTTATAGGGATCTGGCAGACCTCCCGTCCAATCAGAACAACCCCTTGTTCCCGCCCTAGTGGAGACCTAGTGGAGACCTGAGTGGAGACTACAGCAGTTTATGCAAATATCTAACAAGTGATGTACGGTGTGCATTGTTTATAAGGCCTTAGTAAGACCACCTTTGGATAATGCATCCATTTTTGGTTGCCATGATGTAAAAAAGATCTCGAGGCTCTGGAAAGAGTGTAGAGAAGAGCAACAAAGAGAATTAGGGGACTGGAGGCTAAAACGTATGAAGAACGGTTGCAGGAATTAGGTACTGTATATATCCAGTTCAATGAAATTATAGAGAAGATGAGAGAAGGCCAACTCTACTGGTATGGACATGTCCTGAGAGCAGCACCTTCCACTGTGGCCAAGACTGCTTGCCAACTAGAAGTCAATGGCTGGTGACCTTGCGGGCACCCAAAACAGAAGATGGCAAGACACCATCAACAAAGATATTCAAGCTGACTGTGCAAAGTGGCTTTCAATGATCTGAAAAGCGGTGCCTGCCCCTGCAGGAGTACTTTAGGCAGAAGAAGAATTCTAGTTCAATGAAAAGAAGGACTAAGGGTGACCTGATAGCAGTGTTCCAATATTTAAGGGGCTACCACAAAGAAGAGGGAGTCAACCTATTCTCCAAACCACCTAAAGGCAGGACAAGAAACAATGGATCCAATTGCCTATAGACGTTGTGGGTGCTCTTGCACTGGAAGTTTTTAAGAAGAGACTGGACAGTCATGTGTGAAATGGTATAGAGTTTTCTGCTTGAGCTGGGGGTTGGACTAGAAGACCTCCAAGGTCCCTTCCAACTCTGTTATTCTGGCATTTTGACAAGTAAAGGCCCTCCCTCCCTCCCTTCCTTCTCCCTCCCTCCCTCCCTTCTCTCTTCCCCTCATTCCTCCCCTCTTGCCTAAAAGCAAGACTTGATCTCTTCCTGTGATCTCCACCTCCATACGCTTCATCTCCAAGGATCCTATTTCCTAGATTCATTTAACAGCAGCAGCCAACTTTTCATTTATGGATCCAAATCCTTTGCAACCAGGTTCTATTCCATGTCAGACTCTAGGGATTTGCATCAGGCCAAGTCCATCAGTTTATTTGCAAGCCAGTACTTTGTAGCAGATGATACCTCTCTGGAGCAACATTTCTAGGATAACATGAGGATGCTTTGCAACCGATCAAATCAAGGCTTTTATCTTTCGGGAGACAAGATCATTTTCCTGGTGCACCATCAGGTCTTCACACCACTGTGTGCCATGGAACTAAAAGTGACACAGCTGTTCCATACTGGCAACTTTTCAAGCCCCCAGTGGTGAAGCTACGATGGATGCAGACGGCCTCGAACTGGCCCACTGCTCTGTAGAGTTTCTGGTTATTTGATCTGCTCTGTTTGCTTCAGAGAAATCTCCCTTCGCCTTTTGAAACTACAGAATTAGTCCAGGGTGGCCTAATTCAGCCTGGGATTTGGGATTTAACTAAATGTGATGTTCATGCCTTAATAATGGACTGTGCCAGGGGAAAATCACATGGAAAAGTACCAATATACTGTAGTAGACAAATAGAGGATACAAAATAGTCGGTGAGGATTTTGTGTTATTTTTAATGAGAAACTGATGCTGTCGCTGTGTTCTCTGTTTTAAAAAAGCTGCTACCTTGCATGAATACGTCTATGAGAGGTTTCTTGGTGAGATATGAAAATATTTTGCTATATATTACTAACTTAATTGAGGTGAGTCATATGAGAGATGAATCCATTTTGGTATTGAGGGATTAAAGGACTCAGGATCACTCCTGCTCTAAAAATACTGCAAAGATTAGCTAAATCAACTTAGAGCATGACTTAGAAACTTTCTGAGGCTATGGAACTTGCAGGTAGTTCTTACTTAGCAACTGTTCAAAGTTACAACAGACTTTCCCATTACTTATGACCCGATTTTGAAGTCAAAATGGCCGCTCCTACCCCTAATGGTCACATGATTGATTTTGGGTGCTTGGCAACTTACCTGCATTTATAGAATGTCCCTGCGATCACACAGCTATAATTTTTGGCATTACTTTGCTGGAAACCAACATTTACCTCTGGTTTCTGACAGAAAACCTAAAATTAACAAACTGCATCCCTGTTAGGTTTGGTGGCAGCTGTGCCTCAGATAGAAAGTCCATACAGAGAGTGGTAAGGACAACTGAGAAGATTATAGGAAGCTCACTTCCTGTTATTCAGGATATTGCTTATAAGCACTATGTGCTTAGAGCTCAAAGCATTGTCAGAGACCCCACACACTGACTTCATGGTCCATTTCTGTTGCTCCCCACTGGGAGAAAGTTTTGAAATATTCCTAGCAGGACTACCAGGTTCTGTAATAGCTTTGTTCCCTATGCCATCCGTCTGGTAAACTCCCAAGATTCATATCTCTTGCCATGAACATGTATACATCCAAACTAGACTGTGTTGTTACTCTGTGTTACATAATATATGTATGCATATGCATATTTAGTTCGTTAGTCAGTCATGTTTATGTAGTGTATATTGGAGGTGTTGACACTTTGAGAGCTGTTTGCAATGAAATTTCATTTTAATGTATGCCGATTAATGTACATTCAAAGACCCCAACACACCTACTTCATGGTCTGTTTCTGTTGCTCCCCTCTGAAAGGAGGTTTCAAAGTACTTCTAGCAGGACTACCATATTCCATAACAGCTTTGAACCCTATGCCATCCTTCAGGAAAACTCGCAATATTCATTTTTCTCGCCATGTACATGTATATATCCTAACTAGACTGTGTTGTTTCTCTGTATCATATAATCAGGGGTGGGTTCGTGCCAGTTCTAATCTACAGTGCCATTTAGAAGGGGTTCCAGCTCCCTCCCCCCGCCCGTCCGCATATCATCAAGATGAAGAGCGAGAGGAGGAATTCTGGGAGTTGAAATCCACAAGTCTTAAAGCTGTCAAGTTTGAACACCCCTGGGTTTTTTTTCTAAAGCATTAGGGGTGCAAGGATCTTGTAACTTGACAGCTTTAAGACTTGCACACTTCAAATGCCAGAGTTTCTGAGCCAACATTTTGGTTGCTAAGCAAGAGCGTTGTTAAATAAGTTTCACCACATTTTACAAGTTGGCCATGCCCACCCACGGCTGCCAAGCCACTCCCACCCAGTCACATGGCCGGCAAGCCACTCCCACCTGGTCACATGACCAGCAAGCCACTCCCACAAAGAGGTTCTAAAAATTTTTGAAACCCACCACTGCATATAATATATGGGGATAGATGCATAATTTTGTTTTTTATCTATCTATCTATCATCTATCTATCTATCTATCTATCTATCTATCTATCTATCTATCTAGTCATGTTTATGTAATGTGTATTGAAAGTGGTGACCCTTTGAGAGCGGTATGCAATGAAATTTCATTTTAATATATGACGATTAATTCAAATTAATTAATTAATTCAAAGTGACAATAAAGTTATTATTGTATTCCCATGATGGTGAACCTATGGCATGCATGAGTCATATTTTCCTGCAGGGCAGCTTTTGGCAGCTCTCAGCTCCAGCATGCATGCTCATGCCAGCCAGCTGATTTTCGGCCTTAGGGAGGTCCGAGGAAGGCCATTTTCACCCTCCCCAGGCTTCAGGAAAGCCCCCAGAGTCTAGAGAGGGTGGGGGGAAAACAGGTTTGGGAACGAACTTCTGGTCGGGCCGTTGGGCCTGTTTCTCACCCTCCCCAGGCTCTGGAGGCTTTCTTGAAGCCTGGGGAGGACGAAAAGGCCTCCTCTGGCCTCGCAGAGGCCGGAGGTCCAGGGGAGGCAGTTTTCACCTCCCCAGGCTTCAGGAAAGCCTCCGGAGCCTGGGGAGGGTGAAAATCCCCCCATGAGGGGGTCACACATGTGCAGATTAGGGGTCCCTCACACATGCAGGGGGTGTGTCGCTCGCTTATATGCAGCTGGGTGGGCATGCATGCGCACGCTATAGTGGGCACACACACAGTTTTGATACACCTTTAGAAAAAGGTTAGCCATCAATGTTCTGTTCTGTTCTATTCTATTCTATTCTATTCTATTCTATTCTATTCTATTCTATTCTATTCTATTCTATTCCATTTCATTTCATTCCATTTCATTTCATTTCATTTCATTCCATTCCATTCCATTCCAAATAAGTAATAACCAGAGGGGAGAAAGGGCTTATATTTTTGACAGATACCCCTTCAAATCAACATGCGCACAATATGGAAAGAAGAGTTTGCATCCCCCTCCCCCCCAATTTGTCTATATGAGCTTCTTTCCACAGTCAGGTTTTCAATGTTTGCATTGATGACAGCTGTTGGTGCCTGTTGCCTTTTCTTTCTTTTTTTTACTATTAGTTTGCTTTCCAAATTTTTATTGCACATGGCTTGAGAAATCTTTTTTAAACGTGGTAATCTAAGCAATGTGCCAATGGATTGAATCAGTTCCTGGAAAATACATGGCATGTAGGGGACCTCCCCCCCCCCCTCCCAAGCCTATAGTACATTCCTATATTTGGCATGACAGTTACCTTGCTGTTGAGTGTTGATGCAAGTAAATATCAGTGGGAGGTTGCCCATGATCGTTGCAATATAAAACACTCTGCAATCTCATTTTGGCTCATAAACCCCAGTGAGAAAGAGTGTTTAATGGGATTGTATGTCATAGCGTCGTAGACGCTGGAGCCTCTCAAGGATGGTTAAAATTGCAATTGGAAATGTGAGCCAATTTTTTCACTTATGCTGAGCACTTTGCCTGCAATTTGATAGAGAGAAAATGACTTGCCTAATGCTGAAGCAGACAAAAGGCACAGAGAAAGTGTAATGCCAACTATTCTTTCAACATTACGGCTGGTCTCACGGTCAGACAATTCTGTCCTGCTCTTCTCTTCCCAACAACAACCCTGTGAGGTGGATTGGGCTGAGAGAGAGTGGCTGGTCCAAGTCAGCCAGCTGGCTTTCATTCTTAAGTGGGGCTAGAGCTCCCAGTCTCCTGGTTTCTAGGCCACTATACCAAATGGAAAGGAATGGAATAGCAATAGCATTTAGACTTATATACCACTATACACTAACCACTATACCAAATGGAAAGGAATGGAATGGCAATAGCAATAGCATTTAGACTTATATACCACTATACACTAACCACTATACCAAATGGAAAGGAATGGAATAGCAATAGCATTTAGACTTATATACCACTATACACTAACCACTATACCAAATGGAAAGGAATGGAATAGCAATAGCATTTAGACTTATATACCACTATACACTAAACACTATACCAAATGGAAAGGAATGGAATAGCAATAGCATTTAGACTTATATACCACTATACACTAAACACTATACCAAATGGAAAGGAATGGAATAGCAATAGCATTTAGACTTATATACCACTATACACTAAACACTATACCAAATGGAAAGGAATGGAATAGCAATAGCATTTAGACTTATATACCACTATACACTAAACACTATACCAAATGGAAAGAAATGGAATAGCAATAGCATTTAGACTTATATACCACTATACACTAAACACTATACCAAATGGAAAGGAATGGAATAGCAATAGCATTTAGACTTATATACCACTATACACTAAACACTATACCAAATGGAAAGAAATGGAATAGCAATAGCAATAGCATTTAGACTTATATGCCACTATACACTAACCACTATACCAAATGGAAAGGAATGGAATAGCAATAGCAATAGCATTTAGACTTATATCATGCAAGTCATCTTTTCTTTTGGACATTAGGCCTGCCACACTTTCTATTATTCTACTATGCATTTTCTATTGTGGGAAAATCGGAGGGGGGAATTGTATAGGGTTAGATGATAGGTAGCCATAACAACATTCTTTCTAGAAAGCCAAGGTCATCCTTTCTCTCTGCACCTCTGCACCTGACTGGAAGTGGACGGGTGGAAGTTGCCAGCATGGCAGTGGAAGATTGTATCATGTGATGGACTTGTGGGTGTGGGGGCAAGATCATAAACTTTCAACTGGGTGGGGAAAACCGGGAAGCCTTCAGATTTGGGTTTTCCCAGATGTGCCCACATGGCTCTCTTAATAAATTGGGACTTTGAGGAATCCTTTGCCTTGGACTCTGATTTAATTTTGGATGCTATTTGGAACCCTGACATATAGTTCTAATAATCCAGGGGAGTCAGTTTAACTATAGCAATAGCACTTAGACTTATATACTGGTCTATAGTGCTTTACAGCCCCTCTCTAAATGGTTTACAGTGTCAGCATAATGTTCATTTTACCAACCTTGGAAAGATGGAAGGCTGAGCTAATCTTGAGCCGATCAGGATCAAACTCGTGGCAATGAGCAGAGTCAGCCTGCAATACTACATTTTAACCACGGTACCTCCATGGCTCTGTTTATCTTGTACAGTTCACAAATTTCATTTTCTTTTCGGTTGCACGCCCAGAATGCTAGGGTGGGGATGGGTTGTTGAGTCCAATGTCCTGCTCAACAAAGGAATCCAAAATCAAACAATCTTGATCAGAGGGCTTTTTACTCTCTACTCCCACCTATTCAGGAAATGAGGGTCAACACCTTCTTTGGATAATTGGTTTCATTGTTTTTTTAATATATTTTTTTATTTTCAAACAAACAAAATACACACAAACAAAAGTTAGACATAAACCACATTTACACAATACATTGGAACTTCCTGTTCCTTCTTATAGCAGTTTCAAATCAGTAAAATTCTCCTTATGTTATTTCCCCTTCTAATACATTTCATTTGAGTTTCACCATTTTTAACCCTCTTATTTTACTTATCTGTCTGATATATTGGTTTCATTGTTGAACTGCTCCTGCCAATTTTTCCCCCCAACATTCCCTCCGAATCTGCCTTCTTGTAACTGATATCCATTATCTCTTCGGTTAGGTCAGGGGTGTCCAAACTTGGGAACTTTAAGACTTGTGGACTTCAACTCCCAGAATTCCCCAGCCAGCTGGCTGGTGAATTCTGGGAGTTGAAGTCCACAAGTCTTAAAGTTCCCAAGTTTGGACAGCCCTGGGTTAGGTAGTCAAAGGAAGAGTTGAACTCCATTCTGTTCAGCCTTATTTCACTATTTTCACCACCACACTCTGCAATTCGTTCACCTTCTTTCAACTTGCACCCAGAGGTTTCGTGTGACTTTCCAGGGAAACCCTACTGAAAATAATCTGTGAAGAATAACATTGCCACATTTACTTATATTGTTTATTTTCTTCCTTTAAAAGCACTTTCTGAAGTTCCTTTTCCCCCCTTAAAAGCACTTTCTCTCATCTCTCTCTCTGTCTCTCTCTGTCTTTTTCTCAGTCTCTGACTTTCTCTCTGTGTGTGAGTGTTTCTCTCCTCTCTGTCTGTCTGTCTGTGTCTCTTTCTCAGTCTCTGTCTGTCTGTATCTCTCTCTGTGTGTGTGTCTCTCTTTCTCACCTCTCTCTCTCTGTGTCTCTCTCTGTCTCTGTTTCTCTCTCTCTCTCTCTTTCCCTCTCTCTTTCTCACTCACTCACTCACTCTCAAAAGGAACAATAGATGCTAGTGCTCATTAGAAGATAGGAATCTTAACACGCCCAAATCACTTTCCCCCTTAAAAGCACTTTCTCTCATCTCTCTCTCTGTCTTTTTCTCAGTCTCTGTCTTTCTCTCTCTCTCTCTGTGTCGCTTTCTCTCCTCTCTGTCTCTGTCTGTCTGTCTGTCTGTCTGTCTGTATCTCTGTATCTCTGTGTCTCTCTGTGTCTGTTTCTCAGTCTCTCTCTGTCTGTATCTCTGTCTCTCTGTCTCTCTTTCTCACCTCTCTCTCTGTCTCTCTCTGTCTCTGTTTCTCTCTCTCTCTCTTTCCCTCTCTCTTTCTCACTTACTCACTCACTCACTCTCAAAAGGAACAATAGATTCTAGTGCTCATTAGAATATAGGAATCTTAACACGCCCAAATCACTTTCCCCCTTAAAAGCACTTTCTCTCATCTCTCTCTCTCTCTCTGTCTTTTTCTCAGTCTCTGTCTTTCTCTCTCTCTCTCTCTGTCGCTTTCTCTCCTCTCTGTCTCTGTCTGTCAGTCTGTCTCTCTGTCTCTCTGTGTCTCTTTCTCAGTCTCTCTCTGTCTGTATCTCTCTCTGTCTCTCTTTCTCACCTCTCTCTCTCTCTGTGTGTCTCTCTCTGTCTCTGTCTCTGTTTTTCTCTCTCTCTGTCTCTCTCTCTCTCTCCCTCCCTCCCTCTCTCTTTCTCACTCATTCACTCACTCTCAAAAGGAACAATAGATGCTAGTGCTCATTAGAAGATAGGAATCATAACACGCCCAAATCACTTTCCCCCTTAAAAGCACTTTCTCTCATCTCTCTCTCTATCTTTTTCTCAGTCTCTGTCTTTCTCTCTCTCTCTGTGTGTCGCTTTCTCTCCTCTGTCTCTGTCTGTCTGTCTGTCTGTCTCTCTGTCTGTCTGTCTCTCTGTCTCTCTGTGTCTCTTTCTCAGTCTCTGTCTGTCTGTATCTCTCTCTCTCTCTGTCTCTCTTTCTCACCTCTCTCTCTCTGTGTCTCTCTCTGTCTCTCTCTCTGTCTCTCTCTCTCTCTCTCTCTCTCTCTCTCTCTCTCTTTCCCTCTCTCTTTCTCACTCACTCACTCACTCACTCTCAAAAGGAACAATAGATGCTAGTGCTCATTAGAAGATAGGAATCTTAACACGCCCAAAGAGTACGCTAAAGCAAAGAAAGGATTTGGGTTGTTGCGGTTTTTCAAATGGAATAAATGCCTCAGGGATTTCATTCAAAACAATCCTCTTCAATTTTATTAAAATCAATAGGAGATGTTATTACAGCATAAATTAAATGTGATGCTATTTGCTCCTGGGATTTTCAAAGCAATTGTATGAAAATTGCTGCAAGCTGTACTAGTCATCCAGATGTCGCAGTTAATGTTCTCTAAGTGTAGGCATGGATGCCCCCTCTCCCTCTTCACATAAAACAAGAGTGCGACGTGCACTTTTACATTCACCCAGGCATTCGCACACATACACAAAAACACACACACTCCCCTCTCACCGGTATTACAATACACCTTGCCTGAACTGACGATGGTTCGTGTAGGGGTGTGCTTGTGTATGTGTGTGTTTCTGGAGTAACAAATAACAATAGAATTATTGTTATCATAACTATATTTATACATTGTCAGAGTGTGCACAAGTCTGCCCCGTATGTCTTAACATATTCTAAATAAAAAAATGATTATATTTAATAACAAATACTTTTAAGTCTCCTCTCGTAGTCCTCATTTGCAGTTTGTATAAAATTTCATATCCTCAAACTAGTACCAATCTATGTATTATTATCAATATTACTCATTTATATGACTATATATAATACTCTAAATTTAACTAAGTTTGACTTAATTTTTATTATAAGCTTTCAGT
Organism: Natrix helvetica; assembly: GCF_964273705.1. Taxonomy (NCBI): domain Eukaryota; kingdom Metazoa; phylum Chordata; class Lepidosauria; order Squamata; family Natricidae; genus Natrix; species Natrix helvetica. The sequence goes on along the minus strand of NC_138552.1, from coordinate 284,481,796 downwards.
ACATCAACTTGGACAACTAATATCGGTAGACGTTCCTAGTAATTTATGTCACGGTTGTCCCAAAGGTGCTTTTTCAGGAGGCAACTGGACTTTCAGGAACCAGGAGCTCTATTCAGGTGACCCAGAGGACACAGATAAAGTGCTTCAAGGACCCTCTAAAAGGATGCAAATGACCAGCTGTCTACAAGAAGTATATAAATCCTTCCATTCTGTCCACACCATCCAGTCAGAGCTGAAGAAGCTTCTTGGATGAGAAGCGAAAAGTCTTCAAAAGGAAAAAACAACAACAAGAAAGTCCAGTTGCCTCCTGAAAAAAAGCACCTTTGGGGCAGATTAGACAACTATTCATCTGAAATGATATAGGGCACGGGTGTCAAACCTGATTTCATTGAGGGCTGCATCAGGATTGTGTTTGACCTCAGGGTGCCAGGGTGGGCGTGGCTAGGGTGGGCGTGGCCAGCTTGATGTCATTTGTGTTGGGGGAACCTGTGGTGTCCTGAGCACTCTGCCAATGAAAACGGGCTCCTGAGCTCTGTTTTTGGCTGCAAGAACCTCCTGCAACTCTCCTATGGCCCTCCAGGGCGCCATTTTGGCTGGCAAAGGCATCTCGGACCAGTCCCTCACTGTTTTCAGGGTGGCCACATGGGTCAGATCTAAGTACCTCACAGGCCAGATCTGGCCCCCGAGCCTTGGGTTTGACACCCATGGTACAGAGTTTCATGCCTGAGCAGGAGGTTGGACTAGAACACCTCCAAGGTTCGTTCCAGCTCTGATATTCAGGTAAAGAAATCTCTTTCAAAGTATGACCAATTTTCCCAAAAACAATTATTGGCTCTTCTGCTCTCCATACACCATATTTGTACCTTATCCATCACTTTCTTCTCCCTCTCTCCTCCCCCTCCTGACCTCCTTTCTTCCCTCTGTCATCCTTCCCTTCTCTACCTCCCCTTCCTCCCTCCTTCTCCTCCCTCCCCTTTCCACTCCTCATTTCTCTCCTCCTCTTCCCCCACTCCCTTGCCCTCTCTCCTATCCGTCTCTTCTTTTGGGGGTTGTTGGTAAGATGAATTGATGTAAACATTTAATAATACAATGTGATGTTGGTTATGTAATAGTATACATGTGATTATATGTTATGAAAATGAAAAAATAAAAAAGTTTATTAAAAATCTATGACCATTTTTTTAAAAAAATCATTGCCCTGATTTCATGTGCCTATCAACAGCCTGATGAGCATAGATTGAAAAGCTGAAGGTGACTGAAAGATTGTGAGGAGGGAGGGAGGGAGGGAGAGAGAGAGAGAGAGAGAGAAAGAGAGGGAGGGAGGGAGAGAGAGAGAGAGAGAAAGAGAGGGAGGGAGGGAGAGAGAAAGAGAGGGAAGGAGGGAGAGAGAGAGAAAGAGAGGGAGGGAGAGAGAGAGAGAAAGAGAGGGAGAGAGAAAGAGAGGGAGGGAGGGAGAGAGAAAGGGAGGGAGGGAGGGAGAGAGAGAGAGAAAGAGAGGGAGGGAGGGACAGAGAGAGAAAGAGAGGAAGGGAGGGAGAGAAAGAGAGAAAGAGAGGGAGGGAGAGAGAGAGAGAAAGAGAGGGAGGGAGAGAGAGAGAAAGAGAGGGAGGGAGGGAGAGAGAAAGAGACGGACGGAGGAAGGGAGAGAGAGAGGGACGGAGGGAGGGACAGAGAGAGAAAGAGAGGGAGGGAGGGACAGAGAGAGAAAGAGAGGAAGGGAGGGAGAGAAAGAGAGAAAGAGAGGGAGGGAGAGAGAGAGAAAGAGAGGGAGGGAGAGAGAGAGAAAGAGAGGGAGGGAGGGAGAGCGAGAAAGAGAGGGAGGGAGAAAGAGAGGGACGGAGGGAGGGAGAGAGAGAGGGACAGAGGGAGGGACAGAGAGAGAAAGAGAGGGAGGGAGGGACAGAGAGAGAAAGAGAGGGAGGGAGGGACAGAGAGAGAAAGAGAGGAAGGGAGGGAGAGAAAGAGAGGGAGGGAGAGAGAGAGAAAAAAAGGGAGGGAGGGTGGGAGGGAGAGAGAAAGAGAGGGAGAGGGAGAGAGAGAGAGAATGAATGAATGAATGTGAAACCTGCTGTGTTCTGGAGATGATCTGACTTCAGATTCCAAGAAGAAACAGCAAGAGGTCCAGCATCTTGCTGCATTGTTTTATCCTTCTCTGCTTCCCCTCCTAATAATATATTTAAAAAAAACAACAAAAGAACCAAAACTATGATTAAAAAGTTTGCAAGACAGAAGAGAAGACTGGAACACATCAGAAACCCTTGGAGAGGCTGCTGTGGGAAATGGCTGTTTCGGATGATTGATCCTTTAAAGCAATGTTTCTCTAACTTGGCAGCTTTAGATCTACAGACTTCAGCTCCCAGAATTCCCTAGCCAGCATGCTGGCTAGGCAGTCCTGGGAATTGAAGTCTGCACGTCTTGAAGTTGCCAAGTTTGAGAAATGCTGCCTTAAGGCATCTTTGGCAAGGGAAGAAAATCCTGGAGATAAGAGTGGTAGGTTCCAAAATTAAACCTTGTAGGTTGAGCTCTATGCATGGCCAAATCATTGATTGTATGTTCAGAGACAAGTTTTAATTAAGACGAGCAGGCAAGCATCCTAATAATGATGAACGAGGCATAAGAAGAGAAAGAAGATTTTATTTCGGTCCTGAGCTGGATATTAGTTTTGGCGAGGGAATGCGGCTTAGCTGGGGAGGGATTTGATGGGCTGGGATCTTTCCCTGCAGGTTTTCTAATGCTCAGCTTTCATGCGCATATAATGATATCTTAAGGACAGCTTATCAAAAAGATGGCATATAATCCTTCTTGTCTTTTATACTTTATTTTTTTGGGGGGGCAGGGAGGGGGTTATAGCAATGCAAAGCAAATGATTAGGGGAATTATCAGCAATCTCACCCTTTTCCCCACCCTGTCTTTCATTGGGACGTGCTGCTTTTTAAAAAATCAGTATGTCAACCATCCCTTGACATATGCAGCAAAAGAAACTCCTGGGACATTATTTCACTATATACTGATAATTCCACATAGGCAGAGAAAAAGCAAAGCCAGTTCTGAAGTTTTCGTGCACGAAGCGTCATAGGTAAAATCCCCATTTTCTCCCCTGGGCCGCCCACTCTTCATTGTCCACCAATCACCTGTAGTCAATTTGTTTTGAGAAACAGTCCAAATCAGGGGTGGGTTCTGGCAGGCACTACTGCTGGTTCACTCATGTGTGCACTTGATGCATGTGGGGGGGGGGGCATTTGATGTCCATGCGGGGCGCTTGATGTGCAATGCGTGTGCATGCACAGTGCAATTAAAATTCGGACAAACCGGTCCGAACCAGTAGGAACCCACCACTGGTCGAAGCACCTTGGAACTTCCCCATCATTTGACCTCAGGGACTAGGACATTGCCAGGCAACCATTGGCTCTCTTGCATTCCACAATTCCCTTCCAATCCCTTCCTTACACTCCAAATCTGTCCACCCCTTTCCCTGTTTTTCTTACCTGGTTGTGAATGGAGTGTGTAGTGGGTTAGCCATGACACAGTCATGAAGATCAGACATGTTTACTCCATAAACCCAGAAAAGATTTAACTGTCATTTTATAATATATTTAATGTGGTTAACCAGAGGGATGCACAAGGGAGGTCAGTGATGGTGCAATTGGATTGAAGTTCTGGTCCCTTTATTTTTTGTCACATGGGTCAGATGCAGAGGTGATATTCAGCAAGTTCTGACCAGTTCAGGAGAACCAGTAGCAGAAATTCTGAGTAGTTCGGAGAACCGGTAAATACCACCTCTGACAGGCCACGCCCACATCTATTCTCTGGCTCCTGAGTCCCAGTGATTGGGAGGGAATGGGGATTTTGGAGTAACCTTCCCTTGGAGTGGGGTGGGAATGGAGATTTTATAGTATCCCACCCCTGCCACGCCCACCAAGCCATGCCATGCCTACCAAGCCACGCAGTAGTGACAAGCCACGCCCACAGAACCGGTAGTAAATAATTCTGAATCCCACCACTAATCAGTTGCATGTTTCATCACAGGAGGTATGGAAGAAAAGATCAGACAGCCACTTGTTCAAGGTGGTATGTGAATTCCTATGTTGGGAAGGGGATTGGACAAAATGGCCTCTATGGCGCTTTCTCCCATATAACACCACTCCTGTGGTTTTTCGGGTGCATTTCAAGGTGTTGGTTACCATCCTCAAAGCGCTTCATGGCACGGGACCTAGTTACCTGTGGGATCGCATCTCACCTCATACATCCCTGCGACCAATTCGCTCCCACAGGGAGGGACACAGGGAGGGACTCCTCCGGGTGCCGTCCACTAAGCAGTGTCAATGGGCGGCGCCCAGGAGTAGAGCCTTCTCTGTGATGGGCCCAACCCTCTGGAATGACCTCCCCCCCGATATCAGAACTACTACCGACCTCCGCTCCTTCCGACAGAAACTTAAGACCCACCTGTTCCAATTAGCTGGCCTAGCTGATTTATAATCCCACTTTCAACCTCCTGGCAAACATCTTATTTTGGGGTAGTTTTTAAGGGTAATTTTTAATTTTTTATTCGAATTTTAATCCATTATTGTACAGTGTATATCCTACCTCCTCCGTCTATTTATGTATATCTATATTTTTGTATCCACATTGTTTTTAATATGACTGTACACCGCCCCGAGTCCTGTCTAGGAAAGGGCGCGGTCTATAAATTAAAGTATTATTATTATTATTATTATTATTATTATTATTATTATTATTATTATTATTATTATTATTATTATTATTATTATTATTATTATTATTATTATTATTATACGATTGTATCACAGCGGCCAGTTGATTCGCCGGATTTGGCATTGATTACTAGTCGGGCCCCACCCAGGGGCCTAGGACGTCGTAACGTATTTTCGTAATATACGTGCAGATCCAAGCAGTGCAGCTTTTTGCATTTGACTGATGGTGATTTTGTCAAGTTTTAACTGTTTTAAATGTAATTCCAGTGCTTTTGGAATAGCACCCAGTGTGCTGATTACCACTGGAATTACCACTGCTGGTTTGTGCCATAATCGTTGGATTTCAATTTTTAAGTCCTGGTATTTTGCGACTTTTTCATGTTCCTTCTCCTCAACTCTGCTATCACCTGGTATTGCGATGTCTATGATTGTAACCTTCTTTTTCTCAACCAGTGTGATGTCTGGTGTGTTATGCGCTAGTACTTTGTCTGTTTGTATACGAAAATCCCACAGGATCTTGACCATCTGATTTTCGGTGACTTTTTCAGGCTTATGTTCCCACCAGTTTGTTGTTGTTTTAATATTATAATTTTTGCACAAATTCCAGTGGATCATTTGTGCTACTGAATTGTGGCGCAATTTATAATCAGTCTGCGCGATTTTTTTACAGCAGCTGAGTATGTGGTCAACAGTTTCATCAACTTCTTTGCAGAGTCTGCATTTGGCATCATCAGAGGATTTTTCGATTTTGGCCTTAATGGCATTTGTTCGGATAGCTTGTTCTTGCGCAGCCAGGATTAGTGACTCTGTTTCTTTCTTTAATGTACCTGTTGTTAACCATAACCAAGTTTTTTCACTGTCCACTTTATCTTTTATTTTTTCCAGAAATTGACCATATAAGGCTTTGTTCTGCCAACTCTCCATTCTTGATTTTATCACATCTTTTCTGTATTCTTGTTTCGTCTGTTGGGCCTTCAGTAGATTTTTGTTCTTTACTTCGATTAATAGATGTTCTTGACTTTCTTTTAAATAATCAGCTAGTGCATGTTTTTCTTCTTCAACTATTTGCTTCACTTGTAATAATCCTCTGCCACCTGATTTTCTGGGCAGGTATAGTCTATCAGTGTCACCACGTGGATGTAAACTGTAGTGCATTGTCATTAGTTTCCTTGTTTTTCGGTCCAAAATGTCCAAATCAGCTTGTGTCCAGTTAACTATACCAGCTGTGTATCTTATAACTGGTATTGCCCAGGTATTTATGGCCTTGATTGTATTTCCACCATTTAATTTAGATTTCAAAATTTTCCTAACTCTGTTGGTGTACTCTCTCCTGACAATATTTTTTACTTGTCCATGTTTGATGTTATCCAACTGCAAAATGCCTAAGTATTTGTAGGCTTCATTTTCGTTGCATTTAATTAGTTGGCCATTGGGCATTTCAATTCCCTCACATGTAGTGATTTTGCCCCTTTTTATGGATACAGTGGCACATTTTTCCATGCCAAACTGCATTGAAATATCGGTGCTGAATTATTATTATTATTATTATTATTATTATTATTATTATTATTATTATTATTATTATTATTATTATTATTATTATTATTATTATTATTATCTAGCCCTATAACTCTATGATCAGATCCTATGATATGACTCTATGATCTAGCCTGTATGAAGACTTGCAGTGAAGGAGAAGACAACAACACATCATGAGGTAGAATGTCCCAGGCTTGTTAAAAACTCCTCCAAACATTCGACCAGATTCCTTATTTATGTTCCCAGCCAGTCAATGGGGGGAGCTGGATTCATTTAATGACCACACGATTCACTTAACAGCAGTGATTCACTTAACAATCAGGACAGAAATGTTTGTAAAATTGAGCACGACTCTCTTAGCTTAGCAATGGAAATCCTGGTGGTTGTAGGTCCAAGACGACCTGTAGATTCACATCCAAACCTCTAGCCAAGCCCCCAATGAATAATTCTGTCAACTTGATCTTGACGTTGCTTGTCATCGGGGAACTTTTGTGAAAGCCACTGATCAAACGGTCAATTGTTTTATCCACTTACAGCAGGGGTGTCCAAACTTGGGAACTTTAAGACTTGTGGACTTCAACTCCCAGAATTCCCCAGCCAGCTGGCTGGGGAATTCTGGGAGTTGAAGTCCACAAGTCTTAAAGTTCCCAAGTTTGGACACCCCTGACTTACAGTATATGGTCCACAAATTATGGAATCGTCCATCCAGTTTTGGTCACTACGTTACAAAAAAAAGATGTTGGGACTTTGGGGAAAAGTGCAAAGAAGAGCAACGAAGATGCTTAAGGACCCGGAGACCCAAACATATGACAAATGGTTGCAGGAATTGGGTATGGCCAATCTAGAGAAAAGAAGGACTAGAGATGGCATGATAGCAGTGATCCAGAGTCTGAGGGGGCTGCCACAAAGATGAGGGAGTCCACTTATTTTCCAAAGCACCAGAGGGCAGGACAAGAAACAATGGATGGAAATCAAGGAGAGAAGCAACCTTGGAATTAAGGAGAAACTTCCTAACAGTTAATACAGTTAACCTGCTTTCCTTCAGAAGTGGTAGGTGCCTCATCACTGGTTTTTAAGAAAAGACTACACAATCACTTGTTTGAAATGATACAGGTCTCCTGCTTGACCAGAAGGGTTGGACCAGAAGACCTCCAAGGTCCCATCTAGCTCTATTCTGATCAATAGCAATAGATATAGCACTTAGACTTATATATACTGCTTCACAGTGCTTTACAGCCCTCTTTAAGTGGTTTACAGAGTCAGCCTATTGCCCCCAACAATCTGGCTCCTCATTTTACCGACCTCTTCTTTGATCTTATCTTAGTGATGTTAACACTAAGGCAACCTTTGCTGTTGTCTGTTAATAGTTTTTATTTGTTTGTTTGCAATTATTATTTAAATTTATTGGCAGCCCAACTGTAGTGGATTCATTTATGGTATCACCTTCTGTGGCTATACACAGGGAATTCCAGGTTGCTTCTCTCCTTGATTAGTTTCCATCCATTGTTTCCTGTCCCTCCCTCTGCTGATTAGGAAAATAAATTGACCCCCTCTTCTTTGAGGCAACTCCTCAAATGCTAGAATACTGCTGTCATGTCAGCCCTAGTCCCTCTTTTTTCTAGACTAGAAGGTAAATGTAAAGGTTCCCCTTACACATATGTACTAGTTGTTCCCGACTCTACGGGGCAGTGCTCATCTCCGTTTCAAAGCCAAAGATCCAGCACTGTCCAAAGATGTCTCTGTGGTCATGTGGCTGGCATGACTAAATGCCGAAGGGGCATGAGATGCTGTTACCTTCCCACCAAAGGTGGTACCTATTTTTCTACTTGCATTTTTACATGCTTTCAAACTAGGTTGGGAGAAGTTAGGACAAGCAATGGGAGCTCACTCTGTTACGTGGCACTAGGGATTCGAACTGCTGAACCGCCGACCTTTCTGATCGACAAGCTCAGCATCTTAGCCACTGAACCACCGCGTCCTTTTCTTTAGATTAGCCAAACCCAAATCCTTCAACTGTTCTTCCTATGTTTTAGTCTCCAAGTTTTAGTTGCACTTCTCTGAACTAGAAGTCCATGATCCTTTTATATTCATAGTGTTTTTGAATTTAGCCAAGCACTGTTCCAGTTCAACATGCATATTAGAGGAAACTCTGCAAAAACTATTTACACGCAGTATGTAAGCAAAATAAAAGAAAATGTTGTGCCATAGCCAGAGATATGCGAATTGGAAGATATATGGGCCATGATATTGCCACATAATGTTCCATTCTGGAATAGTGTCAAAACGATTAAGATGATATACTACAAGAATGAATTAACTGATTCTATCCATTTAATGAAGTCTTTAAAACCCCTCTAAAAAAATCTAGTTTAATTTTATGTGTATTCTTTCACTGTTCATATATTTACATTCTTGTCTGTGGAAGTATTGGTTTTCATTATAGCGTACATTTTATGCTAACTTGGTTTAATAGAATATTAGTCGTAGCATTCTTTTAAGAAACAAATTTCCAGATACAGCAATGTGTTCTAGGAAGTTAAAACCCATCCCTCTCCCAGAAAAATGAAATATCCTAGGAAATATTGAAAAGGCAGAATATTTCCCTGGATGTAAAAAAGGAAGAAACATGTTTTAAAGAGAGAATAGCTCCCTGCAGCTTCCTTCCTCCACCCCCTTTGTCAATGGGCCATTAAGAAGGCCAAGACGGTCCCTTTACATAATAAAGAGTTCTCCCCTTCAGCTCCAGGTGATGGAATCAAGGCATGCTAGTATTAGCCTTTACCCAACTCCCCACATGGCATCTGAAAACTCAACCAAACCTGGATCCAAAACGCAGCCTAGAGAGTCACCCCTGCATGGCCCCAAGGGAGTCTGACAACCAATCAGAATACAAGCTCAAGATCAAAGGCCAGAGAGGGCATAAAACCAGGGACTCAGCATCTCAGCCCTTCCTTCTCTTCTCCACCAACATTAAAGCATGTGATCACCTTTTTCTGTTTAGGATTCAAGCCATGTGGTCCTGTCCACCATTAAATCATCTTTCCAAGCAGCCTCCATGTCTCCACCATGTCTTTTTCCCCACTTGGAGCCGAACCCAGAAGGACATTTCTTTCAACAGTGCTTTGCAGCATATCCTGTGGTTAAGCGCAGACTTGAACCTGGGTCAAAATCCAACATCTCAACCGTTAGATTAAACTGGTTCTCATATAGGGCTTTTGGAAGGCCACGGGTTTATCTCTTTAAGCAGAGGTTGAAGTTCTTGAAAGATTTCCTATTTTGGAAGAGATTATTGTGGAATCAGAAACCAAACACCGGGCTCAATTTCTCACATTAACTTCTCAAATATTGTGTACATTTTTTACTAAACACAATGCAAGAAAGAAAGAGAGAAACAACTTAGAACTAAGGAGAAACTTCCTAACAATGAGAGCAATCAATCAGTGGAATAGTTTGCCTTCAGAAGTTGTGGGTGCTCTCCATCACTAAAGGCTTTCAAGAAGAGATTGGACTGCCATTTGTCAGAAATGGTATAAGGTCTCCTGCTGGAGCAGGGGGTTGGACTGTTCTAACAGCTCTGGAGCCGCATACGGCTCTTTCATCCCTCTGCTGCGGCTCCTGTAGCTGGCTGACTCCACAATTGATAGGGCTTTCGGTTAGGACAGGTAGAGGAAAAAGGACGCCGCACTAGAATGAGACTCTATGTTGGGGGAATCGGACTTCCAGTTGGCTCCAGAATGGAACAGGGAGCTTCCGGTTAGGACATTTCTGGCTCTTTGAGTGTTTAAGGTTGCCGACTCCTGCACTAAAAGACCTACAAGGTCTCTTCCAACTCTGTTATTCTATTCTAAAGAGAATTTCAATGATCTTTTCTTGGTAGAAAAAAAAATGAAAGCAATTTATTTGCTCCCCAAGAATTCAGATTTGTTTTGTCCTGGCGCATGATACATATGTTACATATTATGGCTTTTTCCCCAGCCCATTCATTTTCTATCCTTCAAAATCCATTTGCTCTCTTCCTTCCTGAATAATTGGTGAAGTTTTGCTACAAGATCAACCAACATGTGAACAGGTGGAAGATCATTAAAGAGGGAACCAACCTAGAACTAAGGAGAAATTTCCTGACAGTGAGAACAATTGATCAGTGGGATAGCTTGCCTTCAGAAGTTGTGGTTGCTCCATCACTGGAGGTTTTTAAGAAGAGATTGGAGAGCCATTTGTCTGAAATGATATAGGGCTTTTTTGGCTCCCGTGCCAAAAGCAGGGGGAGCGCAGGGGGGTCATGCGCTGGTGTGCAAAACCATTAATGCTATGTGTGACCCCCCCTGCTTTTGGCATGGTTTTTTCACTCTCCCCAGGCTCCAGAGGCTTTCTAGTAGCCTGGGGAGGGCAAAAGCAGCCTCCCTGCCCCCCCCCCTGGAGGCCCTCTGGAGGCTTCAGGAGCTTCCCTGAAGCCTCCGGAAGGCAAAAAATGGACCTACAGGGAACCTGAAAGTTTGGGAATGGTGACTTCTGGTTTGCTCGTAGGGCCAGTTTTTGCTCTCCAGAGCCTTCAGGGAAGCCTCCTGAAGCCTCTTGAAGGCTCTGGAGGGCGAAAAAATGGCCTCAAAAGAAGGCTGAAGTCAGCTGGCTAGCACTCACATGCTAACAAATGGCACCACGTGCCACCTGTGGCATGCTTGCCACAGGTTCACCATCACGGATATAGGGTCTCCTTCTTGAGCAGGGGGTTAGATGATAAGACCTCCAAGATCCCTTCCAACTCTATTATTCTATGTTCTATGAACCATTTCCCTCCAGGAAAGCATTTTTTCTAGAAACACAGAATTCAAGATGGAACAAATTTAAGGCAACAGTGAGCAACAGAGTTATAAATAACTTAGGGCATTATAAACATAAAGAGCAAGGCTCTGTCTTTTCCTGAAAGAATAGAGTGCACTTCTTTGGTTAAAAGATTCTTTATTTCCTATCATCTTCCCAGAAGTGGCATCTAAAGCTGAAATGCCATCTCCATGATCTTGCAGTGCAGGCAATCTCATTCTTCCGCAGCTTTGACAGTACATAGATTTGGCAGTTTCAAGAGGCGACTGCATTGTTCTGAAGGCAAATCAAGATCTATGCAGTGAACGGCCTCACAATAAGGGATTCTACGAATCCAGCCAGCCTTTCTGCTCCCAGAGGGGGAAAAATCTGCAAGTATAATCCTGTGCATATGAGTAACTCAAGTAGCTTGCAGCTTTTAGCAACTTGTTAATGCCTTACTGGAAATCTGTTGGCAGTGTACAAAGTTAGCGCCCACCCCGCTCCTGGAAGAATGAAATATTTTGAGAAATATTAAAAAGGGAGAATATTATATTTCCCTAAAGGAGAAACATGCTCTTGGAAAGCAGCCCCTACCTTCTTAATCGCCCCAGCAGGACTGGGACAGCCTATCTATGAGACAAAAGACCATCTCCAGGGTGTTGGGATTAGTCCTCACTCAAGATCCAAATCAGGACAAAGTCATTAAGACACAATAGGAATTGCCCAACACCCTTTCAGAACACAAGCCTCTTCATTACATCATCATCCTTGTTGCAAGAAATTTCCTGTGTTCCTTTCCCAGCTGGGAAGCAGTCACCAATGCTGAGAAGAAATAGACATGGAAGCCAGCTGCCAGAAAAGGGATCCTTTAATTCAGGAAGGCAAGAAAAGTAGTGACCTGGCTTGCAAGGAGATTGAGGGTGTGGCTCTGAGCCTTAATGCTTAATTTCGCTTTGAAGCTCCTGCAGCTTGATGGATTTATTTGCCTGCCTCTAGTTAAAGTGATTGCCCTGGATTCTGTCTTCCTGCCTTAATGGGTTAATCCTGTCCCACGACTTTTGTCTTTCCTATTCTGGGAGTTACTCTTGTCAGAGGGCAGGATAAAGGGAGTTCTGGTTTTGCCTTGATGAGTTGTTTTTAACCTGATTCTCCTTATCTTAATGGCTCTACTTAAGTGTTTCTATTGCCAGCCCTGTTAGCAGGGCTGCTCTGAGTTTTTCTTTCAGTTGGTGCTTCTTGGTTTTCTTAAAGGGGGAAGAGCTGCCTTGGGTTTCTTGGTGCTGAGGTTTCTGAGGTTTCTGGTGCTATGAGGTTTCTGGCACTGTCCTTCCCTGTTCTGGCACTGGTGCATTCCCCACACCCTCCAAGTGTCAACCAAACCTGGGAGCTCAGACAAACATGACCCCACATGACCCCATGGGAGTCTGACAACAGCCAATAGAATACATGTTCTGGAACAGGAACAGGAAGCTAAAGTGCAAAGCCCAAGATCAGGTGTATGTGTGTGTACACACACACACACACACACACACACACAATTTTCAATTCCATGTGGTCAGCTGCTCACCATTAAACCCTCTTTCCAATCAGCCTCCATGTTTCCAGTGTCTTTCTCCCAGCTTGTAACTGAACCTGATGGATATTTTTTCCAACAGTAGTTTCCAGATTCTGTGACCAGCAGGCACCATATACAAGAGGCTTGTTATGGTATGGTCTTCTTCTGCTATTGATTTGGGAACCCTCGTCTAGCCTGTAATGTTGAGATTCTTTGATGGTCTTCCATCCAAGTGTTAAGCAAGACCAAGCTGATTCCCATTTGACAATAGCCATAAACAAGCTAGTTGGTAAAGCTAAATCCAAATAGTGTTGAGTGTATGACTGCAACTGAGGCCAGATTTCAGTTCGCAATTGTTGTGGTCATAGGCGGAGACACCCAAGTGGCAGGACCCTATTTTACAACATTTTTTTGCAACGGTTGTTAAGCAAATTACTGCAAATCTGTGGTCACTATGTGAATGCTGTCCTTGTAAGTGCAAACCCGTTCTTCTGAATGAGTATATTTGCTGGAGGCTGGCAAAAAAACCATCACAAATTGTGGTCATGCATTCACGGGACACTGCAACTAATAAATAAAGATGACCCAATTGCCAAGCGTCTGAAATGCAGTCACTGTCAACCCTGAAGCAAACCTGGCTTTAGGCCATCTTTGAGGCTTCAGGGTTGCCACAAGGAGGAAGGGACAGGGATGGGAGAAATAGCTAGCCAGGGTTTGTAGTTGAAACAAAAAGTTTTCCTATGAGAACCAAGGACATTCCAACAGGTGGCTGGGGAGAGGAGGAATGGGAACCAAGCAATCAGCCAGCCCCTTGATTGGACAATATGATGGATGACTTGTGGAAAGGGGGAACTTTTACTTTTTAATTAAGTGAAGATCGTGGGAGCCTTCAGAACCAGTTTTCACCAGTTGTGCCAATATGATGTATCCAATAAATCGTTCCTTGAGGAATATGCCTGCCTTGGAGTTCTGCTTTCTTTGGGTGCATTGCTTGGAATGCTCACATTCACGTGACCAGGGGGATGACATGATGTTTTGCAAGGGACAGAAGTGCTTTACAGGCCATAAAGCATTCATTTTGGGCCTGTTGTGATTTTAAGTAACCAGCTGTAAGTTGGCCACTGCCTGTATACATCTGAGCTGAATCCGATGGCTGGTGACCATATTCTTGATAACAATAAGAAAGTACTTGGTTTGCAGTTATTTTTTTACCCTCCTCACATGCAGCTTGTAGCCTTGGTATGTCCTGGTAGTCAGAATAACAGAATAACACAGTGGGAAGGGACATTGGAGGTCTTCTAGTCTAACCCCATGCTCAGGCAGGAAACCCTATACTAGGGGTCCCCAAACTTGGCAACTTTAAGACTTGTGGACTTCAACTCCCAGAATTCTCCAGCCAGCTCTGCAGAGCTGGCTGGAGAATTCTGTCCACAAGTCTTAAAGTTCCCAAGTTTGAAGACCTCCGATGGGCTGGCTGCTAAAGCAAGGTCATGGCACACACTTGAAAGTAAATCAGGAAGACTGTAATTGGGGTGTGTGGGTCTGTCTGTCTCACAAGAACAAAGAATGCTTATCAACAGGAAATATGCATGTGTAAAGCTTGTAGCAATTATGGGTAGTTAGAAAGTTGATAAAAAGAACAAGGATTAGACAACTTGCAGACCTCAGCTAAAAGTTAGCAATGGAGATGGTCTTCAGCAAATGAAATGTCTGTTAGATAACTCCTGGAGCATTCATCAGTTAAGGTTTAGGAATGGGACAGTTATAGACCTATAGAACAAATTGTAGAATTATTGCTAAAATGTTTATTAGAGGAGATTTCTTATTATTTCACCTTGTCCCGTCTTCTCCTTTAGTGAAAATGTATAAAGCTTTCTTAATCCTTTGTTCTTGGTTCTTGGCCTTTTGACCAGGAGCCCTTTTCCTTGGAGTACTCCAATAAAAAGCAATCAGAAAACCTGCACTTCGTGTCTGGCGTCCATCATTGGCTTCGGCAACAGGCTCAGACCCAAATTGGGGACAACACCTCTGCCCTATACATTTCAGACAAATGATTGTCCAATCTCTTCTTTAAAACCTCCAGTGTTGGAACATTCAGAACTTCTGGAGGCAAGTTGTTCCAATGGTAATTGTTCTAACTGTCAGGAAATATCTTCTTAGTTCTAGATTGCTTCTCTCCTTGATTAGTTCCCACCCGTTGCTTCTTGTCGTACCCTCAGGTGCTTTGGAGAATAGTTTGACTCCCTCTTCTTTGTGGCAACCCTTGAGATTTTGGAAGACTGCTATCATGTCTCCCCTAGTCCTTTTTTCTCTTAAGCTAGACAAACCTAGTTCCTGCAACCGTTCTTCATATGTTTTAGTCTCCAGTCCCCTAATCCTCTTTGTTTTTCTTTTCTAGTCTTCTCTAGTCTTCTTTCCAGGTTAACTAGATTCATTCCAGCTTAGTTTTGAATCTTTATTCAGCTTTGGAGTTCAGAAAGAGATCAAGACTGGATTTATTTGATCACTAAATAGTGAACTTTCTAGATCACTTCTCAAAGAATTCCAAGTTGGTTTAGAAATCCAATAAAACATATCCATTTTTATTTTGCTTTAAGTTGTAATGTGATTTGCTTGGCAGTGACTTGATGTACAATAGCAAACCAACCATCATGTAATCTATGATTTATGTTTATCATTATATTTGAATCAAGCAACTATGGCTTATTTGAGAAACCAGGATTATAACAAGCCCCTGGTTTTGGCCCATTCTACCTTAGGAGAAGGGATGCAGTGGCTCAGTGGCTAAGACGTTGAGCTTGTCAATCAGAAAGCTCGGCAGTTCAGCAATTTGAATCCCTAGTGCCCGTAACGGAGTGAGCTCCCGTTCCTTGTCCCACCTTCTGCCAGTCTAGCAGTTTGAAAGCACTTAAAAAATGCAAGTAGAAAAAATAGGGACCACCTTTGGTGGGAAGGTAACAGCATCTCATGCCCCTTCGGCATTTAGTCATGCCAGCCACATGACCACAGAGACGTCTTTGGACAGTGCTGGCTCTTCAGCCCCCTAGAGTCGGTAACAATTAGCACATATGTGCGAGGAGAACCTTTGCCTATACCTTATGAGAATCTAAAGTATAAAAAAGGAGATTATTGCAGGAAAATAATAATATAATCTTCTCCTTTAGGATTTGTTTTCTTTTAATGTTGAAAAGAGAGTTAACATTTTTTTTCCTGGCTGCCTGTTGTCTGTTTTGCTTGTATCTTTAAATCATTTTAATACTGTATTCTGCCTAGACTCTCCAGGGAGTAGGGGAGCTTTAAAATTTTAATAAATAACCAAACAACCAACACCTTTGCAAATTAATATCAGGCAAATAGCAAAGTTAATGAATTTACCGACAGGTGATATAACACACCATTTCCTAAATCCTTTCTAATTCATGCTATTCAATTTACAGTCCTTTTTCATTTCCCCCCCTTTTCTTCTTATATGTACAGTATAATAACGGCAGGGAAATAGACTCAAATATTTGCAAGTAAATTCATTCAAATTAGGTGGATTTGCTTTCATTCCCTCCCCCCTTTGAGGATATTTCAGATGTAATTATAAAACATGAACTTGCCCAGAGGTATTTACAAGTTTGGAACATATTGCTTTAATTTTTTATTATTATTTTTTAGTTTTCTTCTACTCAAAACTTGCTTTGAGCACTAAAGGAGAAGAAAGAAGAAAAAAGAAGTCATTGGATATGAGATGGAGCAAATAACTTTCATTATGAGCCACAGTGGCGCAGTGGTTAGAGTGCAGTACTGCAGGCTACTTCTGCTGACTGCTGGCTACCTGCAATTTGGCAATTCAAATCTCACCAGGCTCAAGGTTGACTCAGCCTTCCTTCCTTCTGAGGTGGGTAAAATGAGGACCCAGATTGTTGGGGGCAATACGCTGACTTTGTAAACTGCTTAGAGAGTGCTGTTCAAGCACTGTAAAACAGTATATGTCTAAATTCTATTGCTATCATAAATGAAAATTAAATAAGAGATGTGCCATTTAAATAAAAGTAGCCCAACTCTTATTTTTGTATTTCAATAACTAGGCACATGCTGTTTATGTATTTTTAAAAAACCACAATAGTTTTAATTTTTTTAAAAGAGCTTTCTTCAAATGAATGTCATCCTGTTTGTTTAAAGGTAATCCTTTACCCACTGACGTTAACTAACATCAGTGATTTATTTATATGAAGGTATCAGAAATTGTGGATTCTCTTAAAATAATTCCTTGAAGGATTGTGGAAGTTCCAGATTTCCTTCAGTGGTTTCCCAAGTCGGTAATGTTTAGCCTTCGGTTGAAATTGGCCTTTTGTGGTTTTCTGGAAGCCGTTTCCTACAAAAGCTTCCAATTTTGCGTTCTTCTTTTTACTGGATTTGTTTAGGGAACTGGAGACTAAAACATATGAAGAACGATTACAGGAACTGGCCATGTCTAATCTAGTCAAGAGAAGGACGTGGGGAGACATGATAGCAGTCTTCCAATATCGGAGGGGCTGCCACAGAGAGGAGGGGATCAAGTTACTTTCCAAAGCACCTGAAGGCCAGACAAGGAATAATGAATGGAAACTGAACAAGGAGAGATTCAACCTGGAAATAAGGAGCAACTTTCTGACAGTGAGAGCAATCAACCAATGGAACAGAAGTTGCCTTCCGAAGTTTTGGGAGCTTCACCACTTGAGACTTTCAAGAAGAGATTGGACTGCCATTTGTCAGAAATGGTGTGGGGTCTCCTGCTTGAGCGGGGTGGGTGGGTTTAGTCTCGATGACCTACAAGGTCCCTTCCAACTCTGTTAATCTGTTAAATCTGTTTTAGAGAACCACTGCTGATAGGGCTCATTCAATCATGGGAAGGGGTTATATGTGTCTCCTTGATTCCTTTGCATCTCTCTTCACTCAACTTGAGCAACCTACATAAAATCACTAGAAGTTTAACCAGACTTCAAATCCCACTCCTAGTTAATGATGTTCCACAAAGTGGACTTCACCTCCTACAATGCTGGCTATTGTATTCTGAGAGTTGAAGTCCATGTCTTAAAGTTGCCAATCTTGGAGACCCCTGAACCAGCAGTAGGGAGACCAAGGTGCTAGTCACAATTATTTACTTTGTCATTCTGGTTGAACTATCATATCCTGTGATTGCCTCTAATTCTTATAATATACTGTAGGAAATTAGCACCCACCCCTCTCCTAGAAAAATGAAATGTTCTAGGAAATATTAAAAAGGCAGAATATTATATTTCCCTGGATGAGAAATGGAGAAACATGTTTTAGGCAGGAAACAGACTCACTCTTAATAGCTCCCACCTTTGTCAATGGGCCATTAAGGCCTGAGCCAATTTATTCTACATAACAAAGATCTACCTCCTTCAGACAGAGCCATAATAGGATCCAGCTAGCAACAGAAACTTACCACATGACATCTGGGAAGATTACATCAGCCAGCAAGGTTCAACCAAGCCTGGGACACAGACAGCCTACGAAGTTAGCTAAGACCCCTGCACCCTGGGAGTCTGGTAACCCATCCGAATACATTTCTTACACAGGAACAGGAAGCTCTAAGATGGGCCCAGGAGAGGGTATAAGACTCAGACACTCTCAGCATCTCTGTCCTTTTTTTCTTCAAAATCTTCAAGGCGTGTGAACCTTTTTTACCCAGGATCTCAACCCACGTGGTCCTGTCCACCATTAAAAACCATATTTCCAAGCAGCCACCATGTTTCCAGTGTCTTTTTCCCCACTTGGAACTGAACCCAGAAGGATGTTTTTTCCCAACAATATTAAGCCAAAAACCCTCCAAACTTGGTTCAGCATAATTTGGTACACTGGAAGCTTGATACAATGGAGCAGGGAAGGGAAGGGAAGGGGTATCTCTTATTCCAGATAGTCTGTTAAATCAGAGGTCATGTCTTCTGCAGCTAATGTTAGGTGCAAGTTGATGTAAGTTATGTCATCTGTGTATTTGGTGTTGTGACATCATGATGCAAATAACATAAATGATTTCAATGCAAGGAGAATGTATCCATTGCAGCCACAGCCCATTGCACGGAGGCCCACTTGATCAATATGTCACTGTTCATTTTATGCACTCAGCCAAAATGCCGTGAAAAAAAAATGCCAATTTGGTCTAGTGCTTAAGACCAGGAGACTGATAGTTCTAATCTCACTTTAGGCATGAAAGCCAGCTGGCTGATTTTGGGCCAGTCAAATTCTCCTAGCCCAGGGTGTCCAAATTTGGGAACTTTAAGACTTGTGGACTTCAACTCATTGTTGAAGTCCACAAGTCTTAAAGTTCCCAAGTTTGGACACCCCTGTCCTAGCCCAACTCACATCACTGGGTTGTTATTGTGGGGCAAATAGGAGGAGTATTAGGTGTCATATTCCTTGAGTCTTTGCAGCACCCGGTTTCGGGTTGAGGTTTGGGACTCAGGACCCTGGACAGCCCCCAGGAGTTTGGGGGAGCTGGTTGAAGTTTTTAAAGATTTGAGCTAATGTCAGGGTTCCAAGTAACACCCCCAGCGAAAGAAGACTCCAAGGCTTGAGTTTCCTCAAAGATCTATTTTATTAGAGATGTCATATTGGCATGGCTAGGAAAACCTGAATCTGAAAGCTTCCAGGTTTCCCCCACCCAAGTGAAAGTCCAAGTCCTTGCTCAGCCTCCACATGTTCATCCCAAGGCCCAATCAGGCATCGTCCCAACTGGAGATGCCTCCCAGTCACACCACTCCAGGTGTAGGACGAAACGTCCTTGACTCTCTGAGAAAGGAATGTTATTTTGACTATATATCTCCCATACTCCATATAATCACTCCCCCCCCCCCATTTTCCCACAACATTAGATGTGGCAAGCCTGAAGGCCCAATGCAAAAGATGGCTTCCAGGCCTGACATTAGGTATGTTTGCAACTTTGAATTATTCATAAAATAATGGGATTAAAAAAATCTAAAAAACGAGACACAACAGGACTGAGCTTTTTTTTTTCCACTTTCTCTCATGAAAATGTATATTCCATCCTTCAAAATAGAATAGAACAGAACAAAACAGAGTTCTTCGTTGTGATTGGACACACAAGGAATTTGTCTTTGGTGCATCTGCTCTCAGTGTACATAAAAAGGCAAGATACATTCATCAAGAATCATAAGGTACAACACTTAATGATAGTCATAGGGTACCAATAAGCAATCAGGAAGCAATCAATATCACTATAAATCAATATAAATTGTAAGGATACAAGCAACAAAATTACAGTCCTTGCAGTCATACGTGGGGGGAGATGGGTGACAGGAACAATGAGAAGACTAATAGTAATAGTAATACAGCCTTAGTGAATAGTTTGACAGGCTACGCTGAAGACATTGACAACAAGTTTTGAGAACTCAGCCATCCAGACATCTTCCCTTCTGTCAAATGAGTCTCTGCTTCCTGTCCTTTAGCCCTTTGTCCTTCACGGTTTGCAACCAGAACCCGACATGTTGAAAACATCTGGTCTATAACTGAGATCTAAACCAAAGGAATTCACTTCCTTAGAAGGGGAGAATCAGGTGCCCAAATATTTATTAAACATGCTGCAGTATGGAACGATTGCCTTGAGGATATAGGTTTATCATGCAAATGAATTCCATGAGTTTCTCCTGGTTGGCTTTCCATCTGTTGTCCTCACTGGGTCTCTCCAGAAGCCACCTGTTTAGCTATTTTGCTCACGTTCGGTTCAGAAAAGTCTGCTCATTGTATACATCAGAGCTCTTCTCCGATAATTTTCTCATTGAGAAAACAGCAGTTCTAATAAATGGAGACCAGGAAATGTCAGAATAAATGCTTAGGAGCCCTAGAGGGTAGAAATAAGGATGGGCAACCTATGAACCTGTAGTGGGCCCGATAAGCTCTTGATCTCACAGCCCTTCCCTGAATTATTTTCTTAAAATTAGCGGAACCATTTTGTTTCGTTTAAATGAAATAAGCAATCGCTCCGCTTTTTCAAAAGTGCCAAGAAACAGAGCAGTCTAGCAAGGACGGGGAAAATGAGAAATGATTTTAAGATCAGGGAAGTCACAGGGGGAAAAAATGCAATTAAGAGAAGAACATACAAGACTAAAAAGCAACTAATAAGAACCAACCTGATAGAGATGAAAGGAAGATGAAAATTATCCTAAACCTCTTTACAAACAGCATGAAAAAAAACCCCATTTGTAGCCATATGCTATACATCTAAAAGGGATGCGGTGGCTCAGTAGCTAAGATGCTGAGCTTGTCGATCAGAAAGGTCAGCGTAACAGAGTGAGCTCCCGTTCCTTCTCCCAGCTTCTGCCAACTTAGCAGTTCAAAAGCACATAAAAATGCAAGTAGAAAAATAGGAACCACCTTTGGTGGGAAGGTAACAGCGTTCTGTGTGCCTTTGGCATTTAGCCATGCTGGCCACATGACCACGGAGACGTCTTTGGACAGCGCTGGCTCTTTGGGTTTGAAACGGAGATGAGCTCCACCCCCTAGAGTTAGGAACTACTAGCACATGTAGTTTACCTTTACCTTACTACGCAGCTAAATCAGGGGTGTCAAACTCAGATCTGGTCTGCAGAGCTTAGATCTGACCCATGGAGCTGCCCTGGAAACAGTGGAGGATGGGCCTGTGGTGCATCTGTCAGTGAAAATATAGCTCAGGACAGCCACGCACGGCCCTACCAGGCTTTCTTTCATTGGCAGAGGCTTGCAAGAGAACATCATAGCTGAAAATGGAGCTTGGGAGCCCATTTTCACAGGCAGAGTGCTCGGGGCCACCACAGGCGCTCCTGACATGAGTGACATTGAGCTGACCAGCCACCCTGGCCATGCCCACCCTGGCCCCCTGAGGTCAAACACAACCCTGATGCGGCCCTCAATGAAATTGAGTTTGATACCCCTGATCTAGACAAGCCGGGAAAGAGGAAAGTTCCAGGTGCAGACATAATACCCGTTCAGTTTCTTAAAGAGCCAGGTGAAGTGCTAACAGCTCTGCAACAGCAAATATAGCAATATACCACTTCATAGCGATTTAAAGAACTCTCTTAGCAATTTATAGAGTCAGCATCTTTCCTCCAATATTTTCTGGGTCCTTGTTTACTGATTCTGAAGGATGGAAGAATGAGTGCAGCTTGAACCGCTCAGGATCGAACTCTTGGCAAAGAGCAGAGTCAACCTGCAATACTGCATTCTAACCACTACGCCACCAGGGCTCAATATGGAATAAGCAATCAGAAGAAATCAGTACATTACAACAGGTGAAATATTGAAAGAAATAGATTGATGGAATTTGAATCCAAGAAAAAAAAATGCCAGAGACTAGAGGAGAAGAAATGCAATGAAGCAACCACAACAGGATGGGCTATCAGTTGTCCGAGTTAAGGACTGCCATGAAGCAGATCACATCAAAATTAAACAAGATCTAGAATGATGTACTAAAAATAAGAACTGTTAGACAGCAAGCCATGTCAAGGTCAACAAAAGGCTGAAAGATTGGGAGAAAGGAACGTTTAATGGATGTCGATAGCAAAAGGCTCCATTTGAGAAACTGCACCATCTGGGCATGTTACCACCCCAGCCTCAGTTACCCTTATCTAACCCAGGCTGGTTGGGTAGGTTGCAAGGTGTGTGCCCTCCGTGTATGTCTCCACAAGGAAGTTTGAAAGAGAAGAATGAAAGAAATGTTAGCAGAGCTGTCATTAAGTCTGGAAAGTTACTGGACTTTAATACAGATTATGTATTTGCATTAGTATTGATGCTATTCTAATTGGGAAGCACTCAGAGTTTAATATATTTATTTATTTATTTATGTATTTAGTTTGTCACTCATGTACAAGATAACAGGAAAGAACAAAGATGAATAAGAACACAGGAAATGAGTACAAATAAATAGGTACAGTGGAATTAGAATGGTAGGCATGCTGGTGCACTTATGCACGCCCCCTTACAGACCTCTGAGGAATGGGGTGAGGTCCATGGTAGATAGTTGAAGGTTGAAGCTATGAGGGTTTGAGGATGCAACAATGGAGATAGGTAGAGCATTCCAGGCATTGACCACTCTCTTGCTGAAGTCGTATTTTCTGCAATCGAGTTTGGAGCAGTTTACCTTGAGTTTATATCAATTGTGTGCTCATGTATTATTGCAGTTGAAGCTGAAGTAGTCATTGACAGGTAGGACGTTGTATCAGATAATTTTGTGTACTACGCTTAGGTCAGACCATAGACGATGTAGTTCTAGGTTGTCCAAGCCTAAAGTTTTGAGCCTGGTAGCAGAAGATATAAGATGGGCTGCTATATAAGTGTTTTATAATAAATAAACATTACTGACCTCTGTACAGGTAGTCCTTGACCTTAAACCATCTGTTTGGTGACTGTGTGAAGTGACTACACTGTTTAGTGACTACAATGGCATTGAAAAAAGTGACTTATGACCAGTTTTCCCATGATTGTTGTAGCATGTGTTTATGACAGTCACATTGTCCCAGGTCACCATTTGTAACCTTCCCAGTCTGCTTCTGAGAAGCAAAGTCAAAGGAAGAAAGATTCACTTAACAAGCACATCAATCAATCAATCAATCAATCAATCAATCAGAATAGAACTGGAAGGGATCTTGGAGGTCGTCTAGCCCGACCCTCTACTCAAGCAGGAGATGAAGAAGAGGATGAAGAAGGAGCCATCTAGGGTATAAAAAAACCTAGGATTCCTACACAACATCAACTATATCTGTTCCTAAACCAACCACAACGATGTTGCAACTGTAGAGGTCATTCTTGACTTGTGACCATAATCGAGCCTGGAATTACGGTCCCAAATTGTGGCAGTGGTTTAGGGGATCACCATGCAACTGTGTCTGATTTTACAACTTTTGTTGCAGTGGTTGTTAAGCGAAAACTGCAGTCATGAAGCAAACCTGTTTACTTCAATGGGCCTTCCCCCCCACCCAGAAATGAGACGTAAATGGCAGAATATCATGGTCACACAACTGCAGGATGCTGCAAACAGCAGTTAACGTGATCTGGTTGGCAAGCGCACAAAATGAAATCACGCAATTTACTTAACAGCTGCAGTGATTCACTTAACAACTGGGGCAAAAAGGTTGTAAAATGGGGGCAAAACTCACTTAACAACTGTCTTGTTTAGCAAGGAAAATCGGGGGCTCAATTGTAGTTGCAAGTGGCACACTACCTGCAAGTAAGCTAATGTTGCTGTCCAGGGATGTTGGTTCTGAAAACTCAAGTAATGTTGCAAATACAAGCCAGAACTACAACAGAGGACCTGTTCACCAATGAATATCTTTCTACTGATGAAGGCAATATAAGAGAATAGTCAAATCACCAACCATTGCACTAATTCTTCAAGCAAGTAAAGTTTTGCTTAAGTTCCTAGAATGAAACACAAAATCAAAGCCAGATTTCATGAAAGGTAGAAGGATGCGAGTTTGAGAAGTAACATAGAATTAGATTAGATTAGATTAACAGAGTTGGAAGGGACCTTGTAGGTCATCTAATCCAACACCCCGCCCAAGCAGGAGATCCTACCACATTTCTGACAAATGCCAGTCCAAACTCTTCTTGAAAGCTTCCATTGATGAAGCTTCCACAACTTCCAAAGGCAACTTCTGTTCCATTGGTTGATTGCTCTTACTGTCAGAAAGTTCCTCCTTATTTCTAGGTTGAATGTCTCCTTGTTCCGTTTCCATCCATTACTCCTTGTCTGGCCTTCAGGTGCCTTGGAAAATAGTTTGACCCCTTCCTCTCTGTGCCGGTCCCTCCGATATTGGAAGACTGGTATCCTGTCTCCCCTGCTCCTTCTCTTCACTAGACTAGCCATGCCCAGTTCCTGCAACCATTCTTCATATGTTTTAGACACCAGTCCCCCAATCATCCCGGCTTCTCTTCTCTGCACTTTGTCTAGAGTCACGACAATAATGAAAAAATGTAAAGAGCAAGAGAATACAAGATGTAGTTTTAGTTTATGTTTCAGTAACTATAGCAAGGACTGGTAGATCACTTCACAAAATGAAAAAAAAATAGAAAAAAAATTATACGTACTTCTGAGGAGCCTTTGCAACAACAGAGAAGGAACTATAAGTATGGAATATGGAGAATCAACATTTTTCACAAAAGAAACGAGAGTCAGACAAGCTTGTTTATTTTGTTGAAAGATGTTTAACATATCTTCACTGAATATTGTATTTACAATAACGTGTTATGTTCTTACGTTACAGCAGGGCTGAAAGAGAGGCCACTGAAATCAAAACTGAAACATTAATGATTTGAAACATGCAGATGACATCATTTTATTAACTCAAAACAAAGCAACTTTATAATTGGAAACTGAAAGTAAAAAAAGAAAGAAAGAAAATGCAAGCTAATACTACATTGGAAATAGACGAAGATAATGTCAGCCAGCATTCTCATTAAATTGGTAGAAGAGTGAACATGGCAGATAGATTGTTTTTTCTTAGGCTCCGCAACAGATAAAGATGGAACCTGTGCTAGAGAAGAGATGATTAACTCTAAGGAGGAAGATGAAAAGCAAATTTAGAAAAGATCATGAAAGCCGAGGGTATTTTAATGACAGCAAATTTCAATATAGTTAAAGCATGTTAAAGCAATGTATTTCCCAGTGGCAATGTACTGAGAACAATAGAAAGAAAAGGTAGATGAATTATGAATTTGGGGAGTTTGGCCATATCATGGATCATAAGAGGAGCTAGTCAATCAATTCTGGATCAAATAAAGATTGGCTGCTCCCTCGAGATGGTCTTCAAAGAAGCAGAAGTTCATGCACTATTGTTACAAGCAAATAATGGGCTAGAATCAATGATGACAAGTGCAGTAGATGGACAAGATCACGTTGATGTACTTATTTATTAAATTTATATGACACCCATCCAGTAGTGGGATTCAATTTTTTTTTACTACCGGTTCTGTGGGCGTGGCTTGGTGAGCATGGCAGGGGAAGGATACTGTAAATCTCCATTCCCTCCCCACTCCAGGGGGAGGTTAATGTAAAATCTCCATTCCCTCCCCACTCCAGGGGGAGGTTACTGAAAAATCCCAGCCCACTCCCGATCACCTGGGACTCGGGAGGCAGAGACTAGATGGGGGTGGGGCTAGTCAGAGGTGGTATTTCCCTTTTCTCCAAACTACTCAAAGTTTCCGCTACTGGTTCTCTAGAACTGGTCAGAACCTGCTGAATACCACCTCTGCACCCATCTCACTAGCAAAAGTGATTCTGGGAGGCTTACCATTAAATCATAAATATAAAAACATTAAAATGAGCAGGAATTAAGGAAAAAAACTAGAAAACCAAGAATATAGTGGTGAGATCTAATTATCCACCAGCATACAGCACCCTCATCAGGGCCACAAGACAACCAGCAGAGTTTTAAAGCCCTTTTTGGAAAGACAAAAGGGTAGTAGTAGACTTGCCTCCAATGGCAAGATTGTCCAAAGTCTGGGAGCCATGGAAGGAAAGGTCCTTCTCCTAGATTCCACCAACTGAAACTCATTGACAAATGGGATTTGAAACGTGCTCCTTCTGCAGAACCAAATGGTGTGGGCCATTGCGCTGAGATGGTACCTCAGATAACCTGATCCACGTCATAAAGATGATTGGCAGCACTACAAGACAAAAATAATGAGTATTTGTTGGATAGTCTTCCGGTTCCTGCTGGTGACGGATGTGCTGTCCGCCGCTCGTCTCCCCGGTTGGCTCCATAAGGAGCACAGGGGGCTCTGGAGGGGTCCCCTGCCGAAGGGCGGCTTGCTGAAGCCCCCCGGAATCGGCGGCAGCCGGCGGGGGTGCTTTTCAGCTTTGCCTAGGAACCGGGGAGCAGAGGGGGGGGCGAGGGACAGTGTTGAGCTGTCCGCCCTTTTGCCGAATGGATCCAGAGGAGAGAGTCTACCTGGAGAAGCGCGGCTGGATCCTGGTGGTGGGGAATCCATCCTGAACTCTCTGATCATTTAAAAGAAAGGCAGCAGACTTTTGTAAGCGCTGTGTTCAACCTATTTGAATGGAGATTAGAGGGGGGGGTGTTTCTCGGATTAAGCGGCATTTGAACGATCTCTCTTAGAAGAGAGAGAACAAAGGCTGACCTGTCACTTGGGCTAGCTAACTGAGAAAGATCGTTTCACAACTGCTAGAAATGACTGTGGAGCCATCTTTCCTTTAAAAGCTTTGATAGAGACTTCGGTTTTCTTTCTCCCAGTGGAAAGAGGAGCCAAAATGGCATCTGCCCTTCTTCGTTTGTCTACTTATAAATGAAGTCTGCCCTTTGAAACTACCTTCAGCCTTATTACTCTCTCTGAGGGAAACTGAGACCCCTCCCTGATACGTGGCTCTTCTGAACTTTGACTATTTGATCCCCTTCTTTTGGTTTGCCTCGGTGCCTTGGAACTGTGAACTGGCGCTTTCGGCTCTGTTTGCCTCTTGGGATCAACACAGCTGCACAATCCTCGGACGCCATCTTCTTGGGAAAAGACTTACATCTCTGAATTTTAAACAAATGGGTTCTAAGAAGCCACCGACGGGCAAGTCACTTTCGGCCCCCTCATCTGCCTCCTCCAGTCCCAGTATGCAACAAATGAAAATTACCTCACTGTTACAGCAAGAGGGGACTGGAGAGGGACCAAAAGAACTATCTGTCTCTCAAATGTTTCAAGAACTTATGAGGGGTCAAAATGAATTGAAAAAAGACAGAGCTTAAAGAGGAACTCAGAGATGTTAAACATCATATTGCAGAAAATAAACAAAGGATTGTGGTGTTGGAGGAGGGTGCGGCTGGGTTGGGGGAAGAGATTAGAACAATCCAGAAGGGAAATGCAGACTTGGAAAACTTTTTGGCAAAAATAGAATTTGAAAGAATTTCCTTTTTTCTTAGATTCCAGAACCTACCAGAGACATAAAATGAAGACCTTAAGGATATCATGAGTACAATCTTAGCAGATTATATTAAGAGAGAGAAAAAACAGCTGTGGTGGGATATGGACTTAGTTTATAGGATAAATTCAGCATATGCTAGAAGTCATAATGTTCCAAAGGAGGTACATGTTACATTTCTCAGGAGGACCACAAGGGATGAGGTGCTTGGGATCCAAAGGGAGAGACCATTGAAATATAAAGATGAAGAAATCACCATCCTTAAGCAGATTCCAAAAAAGATAAGAGAGAAAAGGAGGAAGTATTCCTCCTTATCAAAGAAACTATATAATAAAGAAATTTGGTTTAGATGGTTATTGCCAGAAGGAATGTTGATCTTTTGGGAGGGAAACAGGATAAGAATTAATACAGTGCAGGAGGCAGAAGCCTTCATTAAAAATAATTTCCCCTCCTAGAGGACGAACACAGCGAAGGTAGCGGAAGGGACACCAAGGTGCAAGATAAGAAGGAGGGGGGTTGAGGCTTCCTCTGGGGACAGGGAGGAAGGAGCAATATCGAAAAGGCTCAGATCACAAAAATAAAAGTATTTGAAATAATAGCAGTTGGTGATACTCTAGAAAGTGACAAAGGAAAATGAATGAACACATGGTTGACAATATAGAATAAGACCTTGTTTTCTGCTTATCTTTAATATTTTGTTTTTAAGATTGTAAAAATTGTGAGTTTTGGATGGGTTTCTATCACTAGTGTGGGAGCTGCCAAATTTTTTTGTATCCCCTTACCTTTTCCCATAATGTATAAAAACCAATAAAATTTTCTGAAAAAAATAATAATAATGAGCATTTGTCCATACAGAATTCAGGAGTCAACCCAGTTCAGTTGTCTGAACTTCTCATATATACTTGCTTTTTCTTAAGAAAAATCATCATCATGAAAGAGAGCCTAATTTATAATCCAGGCATAATGAGCCATGGTGGCACAGTGGTTAGAGTGCAGTACTGCAGGCTATTTCTGTTGACTGACGGATGCCTGCAATTTGGCAGTTGAAATCTCACGGGCTCAAGGTTGACTCAGCCTTCCATCCTTCCAAGGTGGTAAAATGAGACCCAGATTGTTGGGGGCAAGAGGCTGACTCTGCAAACCGCTTAGAGAGGGCTGTAAAGCACTGTAAAGCAGTATATAAGTTTAACCGCTATTGCTATAATTGGGACACGGTGGCTCAGTGGTTCAGACGATCAGAAGGTCAGCAGTTCAAATCCTTAGTGCCGCGTAATGGAGTGAGCTCCCGTTACATGTCCCAGCTTCTGCCAACCTAGCAGTTCGAAAGCATGTAAAAAATGCAAGTAGAAAAATAGGAACCACCTTTGGTAGGAAGGTAACAGCGTTCCGTGCGACTTCGGCATTTAGTAATGCCAGCCACATGACCACAGAGACGTCTTTGGACAGTGCTGGCTCTTCAGCTTAGAAACAGAGATGAGCACCTCCCCCTAGAGTTCGGAACGACTAGCACACATGTGCGAGGGGAGCCTTTACCTTTTTATTGCTATAATTACTATAAAACCCTCCAAGTGTTTTGCATGACAGATCCCAAGAGACCCTTACAAATTGGTCATGATATCTTGGGCAGATGAGAATTGATATTTGTGACATTTGAGGGAAATTTCTTGTACTGAAAACTTCACCAATTGAACAGGATTTGAGGACTGCACCAAATGTTATCAGGTGGGATTGGTCTTTATTTATTGAGTGACTCAGGCCTTCCAGTTTTGCAAAGCAGGATCTGTAACTTAGCACATTGGATGGACCTAGGCCATTGTGTCTTATAAACAGACCATGGTAAAATAAATCAGGATCAGTATGAAATTTGAATACAGTTAGAAAAGCAACTCCATATATTTATGTTTTTTTAGAATAGAATAGAATAGAATAGAATAGAATAACAGAATTGGAAGGGATCTTGGAGGTCTTCTAGTCCAGCCTCCTGCTTAGGCAGGAAACCCTGCATCACTTCAGACAAATGATTGTCCAACATCTTCTTAAAGACTTCCAGTGTTGGAACATTCACAACTTCTGGAGGAAAGTTGTTCCACTGATTAAGTGTTCTAACTGTCAGGAAGTTTCTCCTTAGTTCTAAGTTGCTTCTCTCCTTGATTAGTTTCCACCCATTGCTTCTTGTCCTGTCGTCAGGTGCTTTGGAGAATAGCTTGACTCCCTCTTCTTTGTGGCATCCCCTGAGATATTGGAAGACTGCTATCATGTCACCCCCAGTCCTTCTGTTCCATTAAATTAGACGTACCCAGTTCCTGCAATCATTCTTCATATGTTTTAGTCTCCAGTCCCCTAATCATCTTTGTTGCTCTTCTCTGCACTCTTTCTAGAGTCTCAGCATCTTTTCTACATCGTGGCGACCAAAACTGAACGCAGTATTCCAAGTGTGGCCTTACCAAAGCATTATAAAGTGGTATTAACACTTCATGGGGTCTCGATTTTTGAGCTTTGAGATTTCCTGGTTGGAAGGAAAGCAGGGATGTAGGCTGGAGGCTAATGCATTTTTTAGTCTGTGGATTTTCTTTTCCTTTCTCTGCAGAAAAAGCCAAGAGTAACAATTGGTCTAATAATACTAAGGAGGAGGAGAATTATTTTCTGACTCTTATAAACAGTGGAGGAATATAAGCATAATGATGAATCTCCAAGTGCATGGCTGTGCCAGGAATATAGGTGGAAACTGTGCATCTTATGAATAACTCATAACACATCAATAACTATGCTATAAAATCTGTATGCAAAAGTACTCCGGTCCTTTTGTTTCCAACAGCTAACATTTCTCCTCCCTAATAATTCCAGTGCTAGATGAGAAATGATCCATTGATGCCTGTGTGAACCTCGTTCCCATCACTCAAAACAAATAGATAGATTGACAGAAATGAACCACGCACACAGAACGTTTGCAAAGATCCAGGGGGAGTGTTCACTTACTTTCCCTACCAGTTCGCATGTGCTCGGCCTTCCACACATTCACTTTGATCATGCGCATGGCTTGCATGCATCTGTGTAGCTTGAAAACGTGTCTAAATAGGACAGCATAGAGACGGGGCAGGAGGGCAGGCCCACCAGTGGTGAAATTCAATTTTTTTTTTACTATCGGTTCTTTAGGCGTGGCATGGTGTGGCTTGATCCCCCATTTCCTCCCCACTCCAGGGGAAGGTTACTGCAAAATCCCCATTTCCTCCTGATAAGCTTGGGTAGAGAATAGATGGAGGTGGGGCTAGCCAGAGGTGGCATTTGCCAGTTCTACAAACTACTCAAAAGTTCTGCTACTGGTTCTCCAGAACCTGTCAGAACCTGTTGGATTTCACCCCTGGGGCCCACCCACAATGTTCACTACCAGTTCAGGCAAACTGGTCCGAACTGGCTGAATAGCACCTCTGCCAAGATCCTTTTCTCTACCAATTCAAGAACTACAGGATGTCAGCATTCTAAATACCATGCATGAAATCAATCAGAGACCAAGGCAGAATCTTCCTTAAAGTTCCAATTTAATCATACAGGCAAGTTAACACGTCTATGGAATTCCAACTCTGATTCTCATCCTGGAATTCCACCCAGTTGAAAGTTCATGATCTATCCCCACACTGTCAGGCCTGTAATTCTGTTCCTTTTAGGATCTTTGGCCTGCCACATAATTAAAACATATATATTATGCTGTTTCATTGGTATAGTAGTTGGGAGGAGGGAATAGAAAGGAGTAGGATTGTGGAATGTATTGTTATGGATTTCTTAGAAGCTCAAGGTCGTCTTTTGTCTCCGCACCTCGACACCTGGCCGGAAGAAGGGTGTACATGCCAGCGTGGAAGATGAAGATTGGACCATGTGATGAATTATGGGGTGTGGGGATAGATGATGAACTTTTAACTTGGGAAATTCACCGGATGTACCTTAGAGTTGAAATTTCAACAGCATAATGCCAACATGCCTGTCTTATTAAATTGGAGTTTTAAGGACTACTTTGCCTTGGACAATGATTTAATTCTGCATGATATTTGGAACGCTGACACACACCCCACAATCCCATCACATGTTCCAATCATCATCTTCCACGCTGGCATCTACACCCCTCTGCTTCCGGTCAGGTGTCGAGGTGCGGAGACCAAAGATGACCTTGAGCTTCTAGAAAGAATGACAACAATACATTCCACAATCCTACTCCTTTCTATTCCCCCCTCCCAACTACTACACTAATGAAACAGCATAAGAAATTAATAGAAAGTGTGGCAGGCCAAAGATCCTAAAAGGAACATAACTACAGGCCTGACACAGGATGAGCTTCGTACCTCTAAAGTGTATTCTTATGTATAATAACAGAATAACAGAATTAGAAGGGACCTTGGAGGTCTTCTAGTCCAACCCCCTCCTCAGGCAGTTCAAAGTGACAACAGTCTGTAGAGATTCTCCGTCATCCAGGTCATGGTTGTCCCAAAGGTGCTTTTTTTCAAGAGGCAACTGGACTTCCTTGTTGCATCCTTTGGCCCCGAGGATACAGATCAACCTCCAAGTGCTCCAATGACCCTCTAAAAAGATGCAAATGACCAGCTGTCTGCAAGGAATATAAACCCTTCCATTCCCCACCATCCTGTCGGAGCTGAAGAAGCTTCTTGGATGAAAAGAATTTTGTTGTATTTATTTTGTACAATGGCAATGAAGGTTATACTGTAAGAAGCAAAACATATTAAAAGAAAAAAATAAGAAAGCCCAGTTTGCCTCCTGAAAAAGCACCTTTGGGACAACCAGAACCTGGATTGCTGAGAATCTCTACAGACGTTTAGCTATACAATTTGGGATGAGCACTCTTGGAATGGTGTGGGATTTTCCAGAGAAAAATTGCAGACTACAGGAACCAGGGTCACTACTCAGGTGACCCTGAGGACACAGTTAAACCTCCAAGTGGCCTCAATGACCTTCTAAAAGGATGCAAATGACCAGCTGTCTGCAAGGAATATAAACCCTTCCATTCCCCACCATCCTGTCGGAGCTGAAGAAGCTTCTTGGATGAAAAGAATTTCGTTGAATTTATTTTGTACAATGACAATGAAGGTTATACTGTAAGAAGCAAAACATATTCAAAGAAAAAAATAAAGTCCAGTTGCCTCCTGAAAAAGCACTTTTGGGACAAAGTGATAAAAAACACTGCAAAAACGGACTATTCCCACTTACAACTGTTGCAACACTCCTGTGGTCACTTGAGGAAAATTTGGACACTTGGCAAATGTCTCACATACATGTTGTCTGCAGGGTCATGGGATCCCCTTTTGTGATCTTCTGACCATCAAAGTTAACGGAGAAGCCAGATTCATTGAACAATTTTGCTACTAACCTAACCACAGCAGTGCTTCACTTAACAACTGTGGAAAGGAAGGTCATAAAATGGGGCAAAATTCATTTAACAACTGCCTTGCTTAGCAGCTAGAGGGACGCAGTAGCTCAGTGGCTCAGACACTGAGCTTGTCGATCAGAAAGGTCGGCAGTTCGGCGGTTCGAATCCCTAGCGCCGCGTAACGGAGTGAGCTCCCGTTACTTGTCCCAGCTTCTGCCAACCTAGCAGTTCGAAACCACGTAAAAATGCAAGTAGAAAAATAGGAACCGCCTTTGGTGGGAAGGCAACGGGCTTCTGTGCTCCTTCAGCATTTAGCCACATGACCATGGAGACGTCTTCGGACAGTGCTTGCTCTTCGGCTTTGAAATGAAGATGAGTACCAGCCCCTAGAGTCAGGAACGACTAGCACATATGTGCAAGGGGAACTTTTACCTTTCCCTTGCTTGGCAGCAAACATTTTGGGCTCAACTGTGGGTCAAGGACTTCCTGTACTTTAAAAAAGAGCCAGTTTGATGTAGTTATGAAGACACCAACTAGAAGACAGGAGACTCTGTTGTAGTCCTATGTTAGGCACAAATCCTGCTGGGTGTTGTTGGGCTACTCTCCCTCTCTCTCATCCTAGGAAGGAGACAATGGCAAACCAATTCTGGAAAAAGAAATATTGCCAGGAAAAGTACAGGGACTAACCCAGGCATTTGCCATGAGTCAAGACTGACTCAAAGACACAACAACCACAGCAGAATAATAAAAGTGCTCCTTCAAATCATTCATCCTTGTCTGTAATTTCATGGACTCATTTCTGCTGTTTTTCTTGGCAAATGTATGGAGGTGGTTTGTAATGGTTTTTATCTGGGAGGTTTCTGACTTCCCAATTTAGCCTACAGCAATGAGGATCATCCAAGCATTCAACAGGCCTGATTCTGCTCCGTTTCCAAGCATAGACAAGTCAAACTCAGTCACAAGGGAGCAGTTGATTGCCTCAAAACTAAATGTTCAACTCTGCTAGCAATAGCCTTCCCAAATCATTCATGAATTTTTGATGTGGCCATCTGGGGTGAATAAATTGCCTTTTCTTAGCTCAGAAAACTTTGATTTCTATTTTAGTTTCATCGCCAAGAAGTTCTTCTTCTGTGGGTGTTTTGAGCTCATTTTTCCAGATGTATGTTATTTTATTCATTCTCACATTCTGTGTATCTTCACACATGCACACATAAGTGTGCGCGCACACACATCTGTGCAGAATGGGGTATGTTGGCACCGGTGCGTGAAATTCTGTTTATAAATATTTCAAGACTACTCAGGCGCTTTCTATTTTTTAAATAAAAATCAGTCATGGAGAATGGGGACTGTAGGGTCCATTCCACCA